>NC_057780.1:6213231-6226831 GCF_014825855.1 Bombus pyrosoma | reverse complement strand
TGTAATAAGATAGAAAAGGAAAATAATTACTTGGAGAGGAAAGTTTAAATGATTATGGATTTGCATTAACTACCGAAGAGAAATTGTGTATACTCGGTATAATCCGAGAGGAGGTCGAATACACATATATAAATTTACTCACATATACGCATGGTGACGATCCGCTAGTTTTACTGATCAATTCTCTTCAAAAGTTAAAAGCGTACTGCAAGAAGAAACGTCTGAGCGAATATAAAAACGCGATAAACAATCTCAGGGTAGCCCTGGCAATGGGCAGAGCTATCGACATAAGGATCGGTAACGAACAAGTAGCCAATCACGAAGTAGGTGGTTATTCGTATGTTCGCACAGACCAAACAAACATGAATTTTAAATGCCATTGGTAGTCGACTTTGTATCCCGAATAAACAGGATGATACAAACATAAACAAGGCAATGATATCGCGTTTAATATTGTCGGAAAAAATGAGGGTTTTCCCATATTTTCCAACAAACATCATTAAAATACCGTTAACATAAATATTTACATATATTTATTATATGTCTTCTCTGTAACCAGTGAATTTACGCAAATTCTGTTTGTTCAATCGAATAATTTTAAAAAATGTGACGTTGATTTATTTGAAACTGATTTGTGTAAAAGTTGTAATTTCTTTCTTTTATTTCTATTCGTTATTCTATAAGATTCCAATTCTACGGAAGAAACAAATTTTGTTGTTTTGTTACTTTGCATTACAGTGCAATATATTTTTATTGTGGTTTCAAAACAATATTAGATTAAAAGTTGAATGTATAGTAAAAATCGCATATTTACATGGAAATGTTTATGGTACAGCAACGTTTTAGGTATCTTTCCAGCGACTTATTTCGATCGATGTTTGCGTTAGATGCGAGATCTATGCATGAATTAGGATGTATCGATAAAGCTGTTTAGAATTTTATACCCTCTAACACTAGAGAAACGACTGAAATATTCTAGGAATAATATGTATGTGTAGATTCGCTTGGACGTGTTAATAGAAAACATAGTAAAGATAGGCCCGTAATATTATTATTAGTCTACACTGATAGATTATGTATACCATGTTTTGAAATCGATCATCTAAGTAATTAAAGTACAAAATATCAGTTTTATATTTTATTACAAATCTGAGCAAATTAAATTATAAAGAAAGTAAAGCTTTTTTTCCCACATGTCCTTACTTTAATGAACGAGGAAAGGCTTAAAATAATCGATTTAGACCTGAAGTAACTTCAAATTTGTATGTTTGTTTGTTACATAAGGAAACAACATAATCGCTTGATAACATTTAAAAAGGAATATTATCAACAGTGACCCTGACCTACTTACTGATATCTCCTTTCTATCTCCCATCACGGAAATTAATATTACATATTTGTCATTTGATGAAACACATTATGAGTATATAAATACATATGATTCATGTACACATGCTGTCAAAGAATTCGTCTGGTTCAATGAAAAAAAAAAAAAATAAGTAATCCATAATAGGTATGTTTACCAAATTGTAAGCACTTTTCCTCCATAATCTACCTATACCTGCTCACACCTCCNTTTAAATTATTCCAAATCCATTTGTGTTACCTATGAACACTTACACTACGGGTACGCTATACAGCTTAGTAAGCACTACGCTAGAAACTGCTCAAAATTAGGTGAAACGCTGTGTTCGACAGACCGATCAATTCATAGTTGCAGTTTCAAGCGCAAATGTTCGAAGCTAGAAGAATTGCGCATGAGTAATAAAATAAACACTGAGATATCTGGGGAATCTTAAGTAGTAATAGAATCAAGCATACGAATTGGAAATGAAATATTTTTTCCAGCTTAACTACGTGAAATATAAAATGTACTGATATAATATATGATATTAAAATAATTACGCTTTATAAAATATTTTCGTCATCGTTACAATGAGAATATGTAACAAATTAAATTTATTTTTTAGTAATAGTCAGACTATTACATGTAAATTGGAATTCTATAGATTTTATAAATAACGAATAAGAGAAATCTATTTATTTAAGAGTACAGGTATACAATGTGTAGGATCAAATAATACGTACTAAATATTTTACAAAAATTATTTTGTAACTTATTTTATTCGCTATTTGTATATATTTATGAAAAAAACGTTTTAAATAGACGATACCAAAAATAGGAAGAGATATAATAAAAATGGCTTTACCTTATAAACTGTAGTACTGTTGCTGAGTGTTTGGTTGGAAATGATCCTAAATAGTATCTTCCACTTGTGGTTAGCTATAAAGAAAATTGCTGCATCTATATATCAGAAAAGATATAATCGATGAGATTATACACGAAACGCAAATGTATTGTATGTATATGGATTAATTTCAATTGGATTAATAGAAAGCTAAATAGTTTTTTTTTATTATTTAATTGCAATTTTACAATTTGTCCAGTGGGACATTAGGTAAAATGTTATATCTGAAATATACATAGCATATGGATGGTTACCCCCAGCGGGGTACCATCTTCGTGTTTGTTAGGTTATATCCTTTGTGATATCAGCTGGGTGTTTCCTTTTTAGTCTTCTTTCTATGCTTGTGTTGATCGTTTCCGCAGCCAGCCGGTTTGGGTGTGTTGTTATTCTTTCTCTGTACCTTTCCGCACATCTGGTAATCTCCTCCTTGACCGTTGGTATTGCCAGGTCCTTCCGAATATCCTCGTTTTTAACGTACCATGGGACGTTTACTATTGTTCTCCACTCACTCTTGCTCGGGCGACCGAGGTGGACGGACGCGTCTAGTCGATCGTGTGCTCCGGTGAAGTGTTCGAAAAGAAACAAAGTTAATAATGATAGAGAGGTGAAGTTTAAAAATGCAGCAGATATCAACAATAAAAATTACAACCAAAGGTGAAATGCACTATATAAGCAGGTCGGTAGACTCACCAAGCCTAAAACAACAACAGCAAAGCAACAACCTATTTTCCTTGTGAATATTCCTGTGTTTGTACATCAAGAAACTGGCGCAATAAAGATTAAACGGAAATTAAACTATGATTTAGAAGGTACGAGAGAAAGTTTCATATCATAGGAAATATTTTTGATTATGTATTAGATTGTCCGGAAAGTGTCTTTCCTTTTAAAACGACGCATCTTTATACAAACATGAAACCTAATCTGTCGAACGCTGTGATCTTCATATTGATAGAACAAAATGGATCATACGTAATTCGATAAAATAATATAAAACGGAAAATGTTGTGTATCCATTATTTCCTTATAAAACGAAAGAAACTTTTCGGACAACTTAATAAAAGCAATAAATATTAATAAAATCCCTTTCTCTCGCGTTTAAGTTATTAAAGGCATATGCAATATCTCTTTATATCATCTTTGTCTATAAATTTCTTTATGTAACTTATGTATTATATATATATGTCGGGTTCACGGGTTTATGATTAGGGTTGGGGTTAAGGACGTGAAACGAATCTTCGTTGTGATTAGACATTGTCGTTATGCAATAGAGAAGATATTGACTATTGCAAATATGATTGTTACAGATATCGACAAGTAACCGTGGTAATTAGATACTCGAGACGCTAGTGACAATGATTCTAGGTTCAATAACGAAACCGTGGTCGACGGGATAATAGATGTATGTTCTCACAAAATCTAAGTCCGACTCTTGGTTAACAAAACGTGAAATATTCACTGATCGTAAAGACGTTATTCTTTCTCGTCTATGAGATCGCACGAGAGAATGACTTTCCGTCGCGATGATGCCACAGAGGAAAACTATGATGGGGTGTGTCCAAGGACACGAGATCATCGGATTCATCGAGGAAAGCCTTCGTTCGGAAGGTGAGGGAAATTGACGTTGCTGTTAATTGGTCAATTTCCATATCGGTGGTTAGAAAAGGATGTTAGCCGCCCTTGAGAGAGAGAGAGTTGCTAGCGAAAGCGTCCTACGTGAGAAAAGAAGATTTCTCGTATCTTCCCGCAGTGGGTGGCAGATTTAAGGGCTGCTAAAACTAAGACTATTTGTCAGTTTGAAGAACCTCAACTCAATAAATTCTAAGATTTATAGCCGGTCCTTAGGCTAGCCGGAAATATACTGTAAAGATGTATCGACATCTGGCCATCATCTTGTCCAAAGAATGCGCGGTCTTTGTGTAGCGAGCCACGGGACAGAATCCGTTGGAGTGTACACTGACCCGTGCCGCTGCTATATTTTTTCAAAGAGAGCTATACGGTTACTCTATGCCTTTGTTTAGGTAAACGTTCATCCCTTGACCGCGACTACGTTTGGCGACTGATTGTCGCCTCGAGTCCAAGCTTATTATTACAAATCTCCAATAAATACAATCGGATTGAATGACAATTGTTTAATTACGGCTGTGGTAGAATCTAGATTACAATATTAAGAGATTTTCTCAAAGTTCCAAGGGAAGGCTCCGGTGTTCTTCCATCTCCGAGATATATATATATATATATACATATATATATACTGTTGACGAAGAAGTAAAATAATACAAATTTAAGGTGAATGCAATGCATTTATTGTGAGACAAGGTATTATTAGAATGCTTATAACTACGGAGCACATGAATAAATTATCACATTACTATGATATTACTATTACGGCACTACTTCTCTCAGAATTTGGGTTCGCTAACAAAACCACAGAACAATTGTAGATGAATATCATGACCTACTGCATCTTCCATAGTTTTTATGACATAATAATAGAATGGCCTATTAATTCTGAACTGCGTATTTACGCTGTCGCTGAACTTCATAATAGAGTCTCTTGAAACAGCTTCTACATCATCTGAAACAAAATTATGCCAAACATCATATTCAAATCTATGAATTGAATTATATATTAGTATGTTATAACATATTGATTAAAACAATATTACAAGGCCGTGATTCGTAAGGAGCAATAACAGAACAAAAGCAACGATGTGAAACATTTACACGTCCGCTACCGTCACACAAAAACACATATGTGATAGCACTTAGAACTGTCCAGGGCTCAGGACCCACTATCGCATATCTGTAACGGAACCTTATTCCATTTGCGTCTAAGTTATAAAGAACGTAACATGCGATGTTTGCGAAGTAACATTGTCTACGACCGTTGTCTAAGATCGCTTTGAACAGTAAATTTTCGATAAACTCCATGAAGAATTCCGATGTCATTTGCTGCATCTACGACCGACCGTGCGCGGTGCTAGGGACCAGTCGTCAGTTGAACGCCGCTGATGCCTTCAACTGTCCTCTTAAGCAGGGCCATGGTGCAAATGGGTTATCTAAATATTGATAATTTGAATGTGCAAAGCTACTTCTTCCTTGGACGATGATAATGATCATTAATATTATTAAATAATATTATATTAAATTCTTGAATGAATACTTTTTCTGGTTATGTTGATTTGTAAGAACGAAATGGAACTTTACATATACCAATTCCATGCCACAAAATCATTAGGTACAAATCACACAGCTTGGTGGAACTGTGATAATTCAATGAATGAATACTCTGTCTTTTTAGCATACTTTTTAATTCCTACTTAATTTTTTAAAAGTCCTCATAACGTAAATTATATACACATACCCCACATACACATACATGGTCGATTATTTAAAATAAAGTGAATATAAAATATAAAATACGTAAAAGTAAAATGTAAATAAAGCTAAATCTCATTAAGTAGGAAACCTCTGTAAGAGTATAAAACGCGATAAGGCAAAGCATTCATGATTTAAAAGTTTTTCGGCACTTACCTCGAAATCAGATTCGATCAAATGTCGATAGTATTATAATATTACAAAGAATCTTGTTCTGTCAAGTGTACAAATACGCATATGTATAATGTAAATACATAGTCAACAATGCATACAGATAGATAACTACATTCCAACTTATAAAGCAGCGAAATAAAAAAAATTAATCACAATGCAAGCGCATTGTAACTGGATACACATGCTCCTTCATGAAAATTAATCATGCTTTTAATTAATTTCAATCCTATCTGTGACAAAGTTGTAATGAAGATTTTTATTTTCATTCTCTTTTTTAGTTTCCTAAGTACATTATACCATCGTCTCATTGAAAATATGGTTAGATGTAGAATTAGCCTAAGTAGTGATGTAGAGACGGCTGAAAGTGATTCTGTAGCCACAAAACAAAAGCAGTATGAAAAAAATGAAAAAAAACTTTTTGTCATATTACATTATTTTTTGCATTCTTTCATACCTAATAGTTGCACAAAGTGATATTTTGATTAATTTAAATATAAACTGCATAATATAGAATGTTTAGTCACTTACCAGAATTACTACTGCTGACTGTATTTCCCTTTTCATCAACTTCAATGTATGCCTTTTGTATAACATTACTGAGATCCAAGTTACCATCAGCAATTCCAGAAAAATCAGCATGAGAACTAAATGCATCGGACAAACCCATCTACATAGAATAGGAATTGAAATATAAAAAATTGTTATCTATACATGTGTGGCGGATCGGTAACAACAGGACGCCGACAGGTAGAGGACGTCAACGCGGTCGTAAAACCTCCCGGACAACGAGTCTGTCAGTCTCGCTAGCGGACGAATGTGCGGGTTCACAATACAAATACCGCATCTAGCCAGACTCCCATTGCGTCTAAGGCAGCGAGTACCGGATCTGTCGGTACTTTTGCTTAAACCACCCCACAACCGAAATTCATTGTTTATTGTGAATAACATACACATGTAACAATGTGGTCAATTAAACGTTATCAAAAAAAGGGACTACCGGATTTAGACTTATCGACGGGCCCACCGGTAGTCCCGGGATGAAACGCGGCAAATTCAAAACCAACTGGCTCCGACGATGGAGGAGCGGGAGCAAAAATAAAAATTATGACGGATTCCCAATCCGCTATACATGAATTACACTTTAAATAAATATACCTCTGGTAAGATATCACCAAGGTCCAGAATACTTTCCACCTTGAACTTTGGTAAATATAATGTTATTATTTGCTTTTCTCCATTACTTAGAATGTTCGTTAAATTTATATTTCGTATGTATTCGTCTGAATTAATTCCTTTGTTTGGCAGAATTATGACCATACTCAATTCGTCAACCTAGAGAATTTAATTGCTTCTCTTTGTATTTCGAAGAGTTTTACAAGGAAGCACCTTCTTTTTATAAATTAGTGCTTTTTTTTCAAAACTTACCTTGTATGGTATTACAACGAATCTAGCATTTAAATCTGGAACGTTTCCATATTTGTATTTACCTTCTCTCTTCATTATAGAAGCAGATTTTGGTCCATCTTTAGTGTGAAATTGCATATCTTTCGTCAACTCAGGGTCGAACTTATCTTTCCATTGGCCTTTAAAATACATTGCATTGACAAGTACTAATCGAGTCCTGGCATTTAACTTACCTGTTTACAAAGGAATTGATAATAACATAAAATGACATAATGTGGTTAGAAATACTGAAGCTAGAATGCATTCAATTTAAATTTTGTATAGTATTTTCTTTACATCGTAATGAACAAAATAAATATATACAGACCGGCAGTTACAACCTCTTTAACGAGATGATTTGTATTTTCTTCGACCCAACTATTAATAATATCCGCAGTTTCCCTTTCTCGATCAAAGTTTACCTTTTGAAGAGAAGAGCGGAAGTAAACTTCTGTTAAATTTTTGTAACTTGGTTTCAAATTTAAACCTGATGCCATGAAGGCTTTATTTGCAACAGCCAGTTTATTGTCTTTAATACTCTACATTAAAATATGAAAAAAATATCATATAGCGCAAAATAATGCATTTGTTATTTTATATTAATAAATTTACAATTTGAACTATACATTAAAATAATAAAAGTAATTGGTTGAGAGAGATACCTACATTGAGATTATCAATAAGTGACTGATAACCAGATGTGACAAGACTCTCTGAAGTTGGCAGATGAAGTACATTTCTAAACTGGGCTTCTGTGTTTCCACGAGCTCCAAGAGAAATCATAGCAAGATCAATATTTATACCTACAGGGGACAATATAAGGTTGCCAGGAATAAATTCTTGCGCAGTCTGAAAACAATAAGTGCCTATTAATTGATTCATTTTCAATCATTTGGAGGATGAATAAGCATTTTATAAGCAGAATTTGGAATAAATTTTAAATTCCATATTTTACCTGGAAAAACGGAGAACTAAATTGATCTACACTCGACCAAACGGATCGCAGTGCTTCAACATCTTCCACTGCTTCTGACATTGTTATTAGTGCAAGAACCACCAACCCGAAACTTCTTACTACTAAAACAATATAGTAAAAAATTGTTATTAAAAACTGGCAAAGTAGATTGTATTGTAAATCTTAATAATAAATCTCTTGTGATGTAAGGTTTGACGATTGTGCAAAATGGGTTTCCGCTTTCTTTAAAAGCGTCTGGTGCACAGCTAGTTCGATTCCTCATTACCACACTCTTGCTTTCAAAAAGAACTTCTCAAATATCATTGCAATTCCTGGGTAATTCCGAGTCATACGAAGGTGTTTAAAGCATCGGCAAAGAGTATAGCAAATATTTCTTTCGGAATGATTTCTCTATTACCACATAGTCATGTTTTAGGTATTTTAAAGCAAAAGGGTAGAACAGTTTTGGAAGAACAAACTCATTCCGATGGTCAACGTGCAAGTTTCAGAGAACTGAAAATATCAAGTTAGAGTGTTACTTGAATGTATAGTGTGTGCAGTGCGTGTGGATACTGGTATCCAGAACAATCACGGTACGTCTGTAATTTTACTGTGGTCATTCACGAAGGCAAAGGATTCGAAGGAGGAAAAGATAATCTTCCCACTTGCAATTACGATATGGTAGTTTTCGATATGTCCTTATGGATTTCCACGAGTAAATTGGCTTAATGTTTAATCCACCATTTCTTCCCTTCCGCGATTTGTACAAGCTAAGCTGCAGCCCGTGTATCGTTCGAATTGAGGATCACTGTGCGCGCCGCTGCTTAGGCTGACCACCTTTCTTCCGCGTAAGTAGGCTTGCTCACTTGCAAGGATATATTGACCGATTTTTAATTGACGATAACTAAAAAACAAAGCCGAAAGCGACATTTTTTCTTGATTTTCGACGTCAAGCATCATCCCTCAAATATTCGGAAACCTTTAGGGGGACACCCTGTGTATAGCTTTTACGCAGTGAAATGTGTAACATGCATCGAACAAATATATGTATAAAAAGCAATAAGTTTTTGTTTAATATCTTTAAGAAGTATGCTACAAAAGAAATAAACTGGTAAACGAATAAACATTATTATTTTATTATTATTATTTAGAATTATTATTTAGAAGTATTATTGCACTGTAAAAATGTTAAGGCTAAGAAGTCGAGGAAATCATCAGTCTAGTCTTCAGACTCAAAGACAATATTTCAGTCCTAATGAAGAAATCCCGAAAGTAACAACAAGGTATCCTTTTGAAGTACGTATTTTTGAAACACAATAAACTCGTTTGCTTGTTGTAATAACATCCGTTGATGTGAATATAAAAATCACGAAGATTGAAGATACAAAAGGAAAATAATTACTTGGAGAGGAAGGTTTAAATGATTTATTAATGGATTTGCATTAACTAGAAATTGTGTATACCCGGTATAATCCGAGTTAACGGCATAACTAAAATCGGTATAATAAAGAGATTCGTGATATTCTGCATTGTCAAATACAGATATATAAATTTACTCACATATACGCATGGTGGCGACCGGCACGTTTTACTGGTTAATTCTCTTCAAAAGTTAAACGCAGACTGCAAGAAGAAACGTCTGGACGAATATAAATACGCGATAAACAATCTCAGGGTAGCCCTGGTAGTGGACAGAGCGATCCTACCAAGGGTCGGTGACGTACGAATAACCAATCACGAAATACGCATTCGATTGTCAGTATGATCGTACAGATTAAACAAACATGAACTTGAAATCCCATTGGTATTCGACTCTATATGACAAACTGGATGATACAAACAAGGCAATGATGTCGTAACTGATATTATGGAAAAAAATCTAGGTTTCTCGATATTTTCCAACTAACATCATTAAATTACTGTTAACATTATTATTTACATATGCGTACATATGAATAATATGCATGTGTAGATTCTCCTAGGCGTATTAGTAAAAAATAACTAAAGATGGGCACGAAATATTGTTATTGGTCTACAGTGATTGATTCTGAATAGCGTATGTCGAAATTGATCATTTAGGTAATTAAAGTACAAAATATTAGTTTTGTATTTTATTACAAATCTAAGCAAATTAAATTGTAGAGAGAGAGGAGAACTTTTTTTTACCGCATGTCCTTACTTTAATGAACGAGGAAAGGCTTAAAATTATCAATTTAAATCTAAAAAATACTTGACTTACGCATTTATCACTAGTAACACTGCAGATTTGTAAGCTTTCTTGTTACGTAAGGAGACAACATAATCGTTTGATAACAATATTTTAAAAGGAACATTATCTGAAGTGTTCATAAAATGAAGGAAATATCTTAATAAGAAAAAGTGACCTTGACTTCTTTAATGATATCTCCTTTTTATCTCTCATTACGGTAAAAAGTATTTGTCATTTCGCGAAACATGTTAGAACACACACATACATCACATCATATCACATATATGTCGGAGATGAAAGGACATCGGGGCCTTTGTTTTGGAATTTTTGGGAAGATCCCCAATACTTTAGTCCAGACTATTTATTATAGCTGTACTTAAATAATGAAACTTAGAAGTAGTTGTTATGATTCAATCCGATTATATTTACCCGAGATTTGAGACGGTGGGCTTGGGTTGGAGGTAGCACAATTGGTCGTTGAACGTATCCACGGTCACGGGAGGGATCTGTAATAACAGAGGTATGGAATAATTATATAGCTCTCCTTAAAAACAAAGATTGACCCGAGAGGTGGAGAGAGCACTATATAAGGGCAGTTCCATTTGGACTGGGGAGAGTTTTATTGAGAGAGGTACTACTTGTACGTGGAGTCACATCGGGATCGTGTATCTCTTCGGATTCGTCATCCCGTTGGCCGTGGACTCGTTATCGAACTTAAATTCATTGTCATCGACATCTCGTTTGTCCGATTGCCGCTATTTCCTGTAACCTCTTGTAATCATCACATCGGTACCAATAACGATCAGCTAGAATACATAACCACGATGGTCAATACGAGTGAAGATTCGTCGAACGCCCAAAATTCCAACGCAAACCCGACATATATATATGATTCATGTACACATGCTGTCAAAAAATTCATCTGACTCAATGAAATAAAAACATAAGTAATCCATAATAGGTGTTTCGTCGACCATTCGCGGAGAGACGCGATCGCGAGAAGGCACGTCAACGGGAGTCGTAAATTCCCGTTACGANTTAAATAATCGACGCCACGAAATGATCGATCCCCTGATTTCTGTTACGACAATAGGGGTGGTTCAACTGAATTTACACTGAATTAGCAGGTATAGAATAGTGTTTATTCCAACAACTTTATATAGAGAACTAGTTACACTGATGCGTATATATAAGTGAAATAAATGACTGATTTAAGGTATGAAACTCGGTAGAACTGGTGATGACTGCTTGAGCACTCGCTCGAGAGTGCTGGACTGCCCTTAAGGTGTCTCGGAGGAAAGCTTGGTGTGGGTGTGCCCTTTGACCGATGAACGCGGATTCGTTGTTCACACTTTTCGTCCAGGAAGTGAGAGTAACGATCCGCGATGCTGATTGGTTATGACCCATTCTGATGAACAGGATATGCAGAAATCTCCCACCAACGTAGAGCGGGTGGACTTTGTTCCTGACGAAAGAAACAGCCTTTTCCGATGGACATGTGTTAGCTTTTCCCATCTGGTGACTGTCCGCTTTCTCCGTGATTCTTAAGAGCGCCTAATAAACTCAAGGACTTTTCCAAGACCCAGCCATAAACTGAAAATACTTCTAGAATTAGAGAATTCTCCAGACATGCACTTTGACTGGCAAACATGTGTGGAAACAATGAAGCTGAAAGTCAACGTCTTATGGTGGGTCCGTGGGTCTATTGAGAATCGGGAAGACTGTAGGTTGGGTGTTGGCTGCCAGGTAGCGAGGGCTGGCGTGCAGATGTCCCGCGCGACGTAACAATAGGTATAATTATTAAATTATTGCGTTGCACAGATGGGAAATTTCTCGCGTAATTTATCGCACTTGTTGACATCATTTTTAAACTACTGCAAATACATTCACTTCACATGTGCACGCTTATACTACGGATACAGCGTATCCGTACTGCTATACAGCGTAGTAAGCACTATGCTAGAAACTTCTCAGAATTAGATGAAACGCAGTGTTCGACAGACCGATTAATTCATAGTTGCAGTTGCAAGGGTAAATCCTTCAAGTTAGAAGAATTGCGCCTAAGTAATAAAATAAACGCTGGGAAATCTGACGAACCTTAAGTAAAAAATTATACTTTTTCTATGCATACTACTTTTATGTTTCAATCAAATTATAGAAAATTGTCATGCAAATCACTGTATAAAAATAATTCCTACTGAACGTTATTATGTAAATCAAATTGTTTAAAAATTCTATTATCTTTAATTATATATATATTTAATTATGTAAAATTTGCTACAATTTTATTAGTTTATACAATTAAATTACATGATACCTCCAATTCATTTGAATTGTTAATTTGTGTCAAACATTCGGTTCACTGACATGACCTGTACATAACAATACATCTGCAACAGCTTCAGATTCTTACTTGTAATGTTGAACGATGTCGAAGGTAAATGGGCTCATCGCTGTACAAAAATTGCAAAATAAATTATACATACAGGACAATGCATTAAAAATATAACGGAAAACTATGTTAATAAGAAATACCGGAGTAAGTTTAGTATAATTGTTAAAACAAGTACGTTCAGTTCGAAATACAAAATTACAAAAAGTATTTATTTTTTATTTCCACACCTTTGCAGTAAATGACATTTTTGGTAACAATCCTACATGAAGCGTATGTTTATCCTTATATAATGTTACATCTGATTAAGGTATCAGAATATTTATGTTGAGTAACATATTTGATGAACATAACCTTAATAATTAACGATAATTAACTCATCCATCCAATTGACTTCGATGATTTGAATGTGTTGTCGGATACACGATTCTGAATAACTTTTTCTTATACATATAACCGCTGCTCGGTCTTATATTCCGAGATATTCACAAAAATTTAGGTATCACTAGAATGAATCCTGCCTATAACTATTGCGTCCGTTTTAGCGTATAAAAAGACATCCACCTCAAATCTAAATTTTATTTTTTTTATTTATAGCTTGTATAGGTTTCGATTAGGTGACATTTAATCCATTCCCTGTGAGGGGATCGTCGATAAACCAATACCAGTGCATATGCTATAACGGTCGTGCAATTATAGGCGAAATTCATCAAAGTGATACTGACAGATTTTTGCTAATATTCCGGAAACTAAAACTGAGCTGCGTTTATATGTATAAGAAAAAGTTGTTCAAAATGTTG